>NC_066516.1:19023543-19048543 GCF_024679095.1 Eriocheir sinensis
AGAAGAGAAAAGGAGAGAGAACTTTCATTCATTCTTCACCGCCTCACGTCACCAGGGAAAGGCACACGTCTTGACAAGGAGTAGGCGTTGGCGACGTGAACTAAGGCTGCTGTGTCAGGGAAGGATTGTCGGCACTCCTTTATATATTGTCCCGATGTTGCTCACCGAGGCGACAATACGGCTGGGAGGAAGGCGGCACCGTGTTGTGTGATAGTACCGAAAGACAATGTAATGTTATGTTAATGGGAGGAAAATAAAAGAAAGAACGAGAGGGGAATAAAGAAGGAAGAGAGAGATAGGAGAAAAGGAGAGGATGAAGCTAGAAGAGGAAGAAAAAGGAGCTGAAGATGGAGATAGAGGAGGAGAAGAAAATAAAAAGCAGATGAAGATGGAAAGAAGAAGAAAGACAGAAGATAACGAAAAAGGAAAAAAAAAGGATATGGTGACGATGAAGAAAAATAAGAAAAAATGGCATGTAGGTATAAGAGTAGAGGAATGAAGATAGAAAAAAAGATAGATAGGCAGACAGACAGAATAAATAAGAATAAGAATAAATAAGAATAAATAAGAAAAATAAGAAAAAAAATGTTTGTAGAAAAGTAGAGGAATGAAGATAGATAAATAGGAGACCAAAATCTTTACAGTGCACTATTTCTTCAGAGGCATACAATATCAGAAGGAGCGTGTTAGCAGTTGTAGGCAATAAAATGTAATACTGCAATGGCTTTAGCGAAAAAATAAAATAAAAGCGTTTCTATATCACGAGCATTATGGAAAGTATTAGTATTTATGGAAAGTGTACGCGAGGGCAGGAACACGAAAATTGAGAAAAGAAAGAAATAGTGCAAAAACTCAAATATTTATACAAGCCTCTCTCGTAAGCAGGAAATAATATCTTTTTAGGATATTAGAACATTATTTAGCGACAGCCCACACGATACTGAACCCCAGACAGGGACTCGATATGAAGCGGAGAAGATACTGAAACTGAATGCACTTGTTTATACATCACGGTAGGGTCTTCCTTCTAAAAATGCATCCTCTACTTTACCGAGAACATCATTTAACGAACACCAAGGCAGTGATGACATAAATGCAATATCAGAGGCGGGGAAACGCTGTGCAAATACTTGTAAACAATGTTGTAGGTCCTCGAGAGTGTAGAAAAACAATATTTACTGTGATCGTAAAGAAGGTTAGTTTAAAGGAAACCAACAAAGGATAGTCAGTAGTTGAGGACAGGACCAGGAGAAAGAAGAGGAGGAGGAGGAGGAGGAGGAGGAGGAGGAGGAGGAGGATGAGCATGATGTTGAGGAAAAAAAATAATAGCGAAAAATAAGAAAGTTGCTCGAAGTAGCTTACGAAAACACAAAGTCAAGACGAGGAGGATGAGGAAGACGAGAAGGAGGAGAGCGAGGATGAGGAAGACGAGGACGAGGATTATAGGAGAATGAGGAACACCAAAAGAAGAAGAAGAAAAAAAAAGAGGCAGACAATGTATAATTAAGACAAGGAGGAGAAAACGAGGAGGAAGAGGAAGATGATTAGAAGATGAAAAAAGTTGATGGAGGCAAAAAATATAAAAGACGAGAACGAGAAGAGGACAAGGACGAGAAGGAGAGGACGAGGAAGAGAAGAAGGAGATTACAAGGACGAAAAGGAGGAGAGGGCGAAGAAGAGGAAGCGAAGATGAGAAGGAGAGAGCGAGGATGATGAGGAGGAAAGAAGGCGAAGAAAAGGAGGGCGAGAAGATAAGGAGAAGGCGAGGATGAGAAGGAGGACAGAACAAGAACGAGGAGTAAAAGGCAAGTAAGAGGAGGAGGAAAAGTAGGTCGAGGAAGAGGAGGAAAACTGGAAGAGGAAAAATAAAGTTGTAGAAGGCAGGGAACGCATCTGTCAAGTCGGCAAGATATTGTAAGGGGGGGAAGAACACGCGGAATGGGAAAATTGCGGTGACTCTTAGCGGATGGAAGCGTCCTTGGGGAGTTGAAGAGGAGGAGGAGGAGGAGGAGGAGGAGGAAGACGCAAGGAAGAGGAGTATTCTTCACTCAGGAGCAAAAATGTTAGTGGAACAGGAGGAGGCAAGGGAAATCAGGAAAAGTTTCTTGTTTTCTCTATGCCCTTTATTTATTCCTGTCTCTTCCTTTACTGCCTGTCTATATAGCTGTTTGTCTTCCTTCGGTACATTTGTCTGTGTCTGCAATTCTGTATCTTAGACGCTGCCACCTCTCGCACCAACTACTTCCTAAGACCGAACAAGAGATTAATCGGATTCTCATGATTGCTTATTTAGGTTCACGGTACAGAAGAAGAGTCCAACTACCACGAGGGTCATAAAGCTAACCGCGGAAATGCCCCAAACCCCTACGAAAGCCTTGTCAAATAATAGCGTGATTGGTCATCTTAATGTTTACAACTATACCCCAAAGTCACCGCCATCACTACATAACTAGATACTAAGATAACCCTCTGGCGTAGCTATAGTCAAGACACTCACAACCTGATCACCTTGCACAGTAGATAACAAGGAGGGGATGATAGACGTCCGCCAGAACCCTCCTAACAATCTACTTACCCCTCACCAGCACCCGCCGCGAGGGAACGCACTAAGGGATCCTACTGGCGCCGGTACAGTCAAGGTGCTCATCACTTTATCGCCGCGTACTGTAGGCAATAAGGAGGTGGTGAGGTGCGTGCGCCGTAATCCTTGTAACAGTGGAATGGCGGAGGGGCTGAGTGTGTGTCTGCCGCTACTCCGCTCGACTCCACCTTGCCGCACCCCGAGCCCAGGTGTTGCATACTCGTCGTCTTCCCCTCTTCCTTCCTTCCTCCTTCTCCTCCTGCTCTGCCTCCTGCTCTTCCTCCTCCTGCTCCTGCTCCCCAGTGCCCGCCAGACGCCGCTCCGCTGAGTTACACGCTCGTATATTTCATGTAACAATGCCAGGGTGGAGCAGACCTGTGTAAACACTAACACCGCCAGCCGTGCCACTAAAATATGCCATTACCCGCCGCCTTCACGAAAGATCACGGCTTAAGGCCCGCCGCTAGAGCAACAGCAACAGCAACGGTATCAGGGGTGGAAACAACAGCCAGCCGTATACCAAGCGGGAATAACAGTAGGAGTAAAAAATCAGCAGCAACAATAACAGCAAGAACAGCCGCAGTTAATTAAGACAGGAACAGCACTAGGAAAAGCAACGATGACAGCAACAAGAGCAAGAACAGAATCCCAACAACATCAAAAACAACAATAAAAGTAACTTACTTCCATCACCAGTAAAAGAAATCGAAAAAACAACAAATCAATAATATCAACAGAAACAACAGCTGACCAACAACAATAACAACATCAGCAACCATATCAACAGCACCGGCATCAGCAACAGGAACAACAACAACAACAACAACAGCAACAGCAACAGCAACAGCTCAGCACAGCACAAACAGCTTTTTTGCTCTCTCTCTCTATATATTTACATTGTCGCCGCTGCGTCTCGAGTGTTGCCGCGGCTGTGTAGTGTTTGCTGTTCCGAGTGTGGGCGACGGGTTCGTTTGTGTTTGTTTGTTTGTTTGGTGCGGAGCCGGGAAATCGAATTATCTTGGGTGTGTAAAAATGTTTGTGACTCATGTTCGCTTTAGGAAGAAGTAGTAGTAGTAGTAGTAGTAGTAGTAGTAGTAGTAGAAGTAGTAGTAGTAGTAGTAGTAGTAGTAGCAGTTGTAGTAGTAGAAGTGGTAGTAGTAGTAGTAGTAGCAGTAGCAGCAGTAGTAGTAGTAGTAGTAGTAGTAGTAGTAGGCGGTGGCCGAAGTGATAGCGTACTGGACCCACATTCGCCGCGTGATGGACGACGCCCACTGGAAAGATGCCTACCGACGCAATAGGCAACAACGTAAAAAAAAAAAAAAAAAAAAAAAAAAGTAGTTGTTGTTGTTGTTATTGTTTTTGTTGTTGTTTTACATTTCTCTTGATTTGTGCCACTTTTTGACGGCTGAAATTAAAGCAAGACCAGTTTTGTTGCAGTACATCCGGTGGAGTCTTATGCTCATAATTATTAGTTTTTTTTACAACAAAGGAGGCGCCTCAAGGGTAAAGCAAAAACACACACACAAAAAGCCCGCAAAGCACTGCCCCACAAACACGAGCCTAGAATGAAGCCAGAGTACACATCGCTGACGTCTGCCGGTTCATGATATTTTGTTTATATTTACAAGTGTTGCAGCGAAATATTTTATACATATTTTTACATTTATGTGTGTTCTAGCATTGTATATTTCTTTTTATTCACGTTCCTAGTGGCATTATACGCTTTTTTACATTTCCGTGGGTTCCGGCATGATATATTATTTCTTTTTATTCACGTGTGTAGCGGCATAACATTTTTCACATCCTCATCTTTTCCCCGCCAGGTGAGTGCCCCGACTACAGGTATGGGAGGGGCAGAGACACAGGGTCGGAGGGTCACGCCTTAACGGAGAGCAGGGCAAGGTAAGACTCGGTGGGCTGATCATCTTTGAGTCTTTTGAGTAAGGAACCATATATGGTAATGTAATAAATGGGTGCTTAATACGGCGCCCTTAAAGCGCCCAGTGTGTGTCGGCCAGTGCGTCGTCGCCTCCGAGCAACACACAGGTGGCCAGGTTACTTCCCTGGCAATGACGTCTCTTTTTCCGTTTTCACTGTATTCCGTGGAGACTTCTTTGAAGTTAAGTGTGCACCCAGCCTTCACAGGTGCTTGCCGTCCTTTGTTTTGCTCACGTCCACGGCCTTACCATTTTTCATAATGTTGTTGTTGATGAAACCCAACCATTATACAGCTGAATAGTTGTACTGAACGGTGATATAGGTGTAATTTACGAGAGGTTCATAGAACTGAGGCGAGGCCCCGCATACGATCACTATCATACTTGATTTGTAACATAAGTATGAATATATATATATATATATATATATATATATATATATATATATATATATATATATATATATATATATATATATATATATATATATATATATATATATATATATATATATATATATATATATATATATATATATATATATATATATATATATATATATATATATATATATATATATATATATATATATATCTCTATATATATATATATATATATATCTCTCTCTATATCTCTCTCTCTCTATATATATATATATATATATATATATATATATATATACTATCATCGCAATACGCCCGTCTGCTCCCGTCAGTGACTATGGAACTCAATTATAAGTTCTCCGCCGTTTTGATCAGTTCTATATTGCTGATTCTTCCCTCCCGGTCTTCTTTCACACAACCCAAAACTCTAGTCTCTGTCTTCGTCATATCTCGCTACAGACCTTCTTCTCATCCTAGTCAGCAGTCATTCTTCCAGTTCTCTCGCCCTCAGAACATGTCCCGCGAATCCCAGCCGCTCTCAGATGGATGACTTTCACATTTGTCTGTCCGCGCCAACTCTTCGCACGCAGCACTCCCTCATTCGTCATTCTCGCTGTCCGTGGTATCATAGTTCTCGTAATAGATCACAACTCTGCCGCCTCATTTTTCTTTCTCATATTCTTCTATAGCGTGCGCGTCTCACATTAGTCTAACAGTGGTGAGGAAACTTTATCGCTCTATCTGTGTATTTATTTGTTCATTAGTCTGTTTATTCTGTCGTTCGGTATATATTTTTTTTATAGAGGGAATGGAATTGCACTGTTTTATATGAGACAAGGGATGCATATAGTAATCAGGTTGCTATCGTCATTCACCGCCGTATGTTACCGGCGGCGCTGACCTGAGTCCCGTGTGTGTCATAAAATACGGGAAATAATATTGGCGCAGTGATATAAATGTTGCTGTTGCTGTCCACTCATCATGTCAGCGCCTGCTCTCCAGTCACCTATCACACGCACACACACACACACACACACACACACACACACACACACACACACACACACTGCAGTCACCGGAACAAATAACGCAGCTGATGTTATTCTCCTCTCCCTTCATCTTCCGGCTTTCCTCTCCCTCCTTGATCTCTCTCTCCACCTCCTTTATCCATCTCCTTCCTGTCCACTCCCTCCTTCATTCATCCCTTCCGCCTTCCTCCCTTTGTTCCACCGTTTCTTCCCTTCAGATCCCGTTCTATCTCTTTGTCTCTCCTCTGTTTCCCCTCTCTCTTACTTAGTCCTGATCCGGATGGAACCAAAATTATGTAAGGGAATCCAGGCTCTGCTCCCTCCTTCAACTTAGTGCGACTGTACACATTCCTGGGACCGCCGCTGGATCGCGATGCCTAGTACAGATGTAGCCTACGTACAGTTTGTCGAAACCAAGTGTTACTCTGTCGTCTAGGTGGCGCTCGTCAGGCCTCTCGTGATTGGTTGGATTCCTTTCTCGCTCTCATGGAGGTTGTCTGTCAATCTCACATGCTCTCATGCTACAATTTTCTATATTATTTGCCTAAGCTTACCTCCTATACAAGATTGATAGTTATGGTTGATACCATTAAAATCAGTAATGATTGTAAAGCTCAAGTTTAAGTTATTGAACAGCTCCGAAATGTTAATACCACTTTTCACACATTGCTAGTTGCATAAGTTATTGAATACTTACTGAAATAAACGTTTTTACCCTATAAACGGAAGTTTCCTGACCTCGAATGTATAACCAGATTATAGATGAATTGCAATATAAACGAATATTTATATAATTTATATGAACAAGCCGCTTCCTTCTTCAGAGCAGAGCACGCCTGGACGTGGGGGCCCTGGCCGCTTTTTGCTGGCGCTGGCGTGAGTGATCCGCCATACATTCATACTTTCGTGCTTCCCCCAAACAAACTCTTTCTTATTACCTCCGCTGTCTCATTCTCCGTTTCCCTTGTGGTTTCTTTGACTTTTGTTAATACTGTTGCTATAATCAAGATTAACAGAAAAGATATGATAAAGACATAGGCAAATGTTTGGCAGGTTAGTCGGAATGAACGAGTGGCTGCGTTGGAAAGAAAGAGCTCATTATAACACGAATAATGAGTTGTGTGCTCATTAATAGTCCAGTTAACATATTACTTATACAGTGATCTACAGTAAACCTTTTCTAGGGGATATAAATCTGGGGTGTTCGTACTGTCCATCATGGGAGCCGTTGAGTAATGTGAACATGGCTTGCTGTGTCCGTAGAGTTTCCCGCGTCACTGCCTCTGTAACGCTCCGCCCGTATCACACTGTTTGTCTTGTGGCAATGGAAATTTAGTGGCGATCTGGTGGAAATCTGAAAATCCTTTTGGTAAATATGACAAGAGATTAACCGAGAGTTTATGTTGAACTAAATGTTAGTATTTTGTCTATAACGCAGTGTCAACCAACTGTTTCTAGTATAAAAAGTAAGCTAGGCAAATACTACAGAAATACGCAGCACGAGAGCATGTGTGATAGCCAGACAACCTCCATGAGAGCGTGAGAGGACTCCAGCCAATCAAGAGGCCTGACAAACACAGCCGAGGCGTGAGAGGAACACCTCGTTTGAATAGACTATTGCAAGCCCTTTAGCGCGGGACTCACACACATACATGCTTAGACATGGTTTATAATATTACGCGTGGTTCTGTTTGCATGAATCCCTGAACCTGTATGTGTGTGTGTGTGTGTGTGTGTGTGTGTGTGTGTGTGTGTGTGTGTGTGTGTGTGTGTGTGTGTGTGTGTGTGTGTGTGTGTGTGTGTGTGTGTGTATGTCTGTGTCTGTCTCTCTCTCTCTCTCTCTCTCTCTCTCTCTCTCTCTCTCATTTTTGTGCTCCTCACCATTTCTCTCTAATTTTTTCCCCCTCCATCAAATTCCTGCCCTTCAGACTACTCTCCCTTTCTGCCACCCATTGTCCCTTCCTCCTCCCTCCCTCCATCCCTCTCTCCCCAAATTCCGCCTCATTCCTTCCCTCGGTCTCCCTTTCTCTCCCTCTCTTTCTCTCCAGCCTATTTTCCTTCGTCTCTCCCTCCATTGTCTGCCCGGAATACAAAGCAACAGCATGCGTTCCTCAGCTCCATATAAGAAAACGGAAGGCGCGCTCACTGACTCACTTACTCACTTAGGTACTCACACATTCATGTACTCTCCCGTTTCATTCTCTATAACCCCTTTTTGCTTGTCAGTCTTGAGAGGAAGTTTGATAATATAAGGATCATAAAAAGACAACTAACACTTACTCATTCGCTCACTCACTCACTCTCTTTCCCTTCCTCCCTCGTTCTTCTACTTACTCATATATTCAGATACTTTCCACTTGCCTTAGAGTTTTGAGTTTCATAGTTTAGAAGCCATAAAAAGGACAGCCACCACTTACTCACCGACTTACTCATTCACTCTCTATTTTACTTACAAAGTCACTCATTCTTTTACTTATGCATTCAATCATTTTCCGCTTGCATGATAGTCTTGAGGGAAGGTTTCATAGTTTGAGCCATTTAGAAGAACAACCACCGCTTACTCACTCACTCACTCATCCACTTACTTACTCACACCTTCATTCACTCTCCCCTCACCATCTCTTTCACTCCCATGCTTGACAGTCTTGAGCGAAAGTTTGATCGTGCAGAAGCGGTCGCCAATCTCGCGTGTATGCAATTCGTCACTTAACATATTGAAGGGGGACTTACAACCTCCTCATCGTCATGGCTGAAGTTTTTTAATTATGTGAGTACTCGAAAGTGGGGGTACAAGTGTATAGGTGATCCTCTGAAGTGTTCGAGGTATCAGGAAATGGATAGGGTTGGATTGGTACTTATCCCTTTCTTTCTTCCTATCCAGTTTTCGTGGCCTTTTCTGGTTCTTAATTTGCCCTTCTCCTTTTCTTCGTCTTTTCCACCTTCCACCTTCCACCACCACCACCACATTAATGTCCTCTTCGTTCACATTCTCTCTCTTTGTCTTCCTCCTCCTTGTTCTTAATTATCTCTGCGTCACCCTGGCTTCTTCTCTTCGTCTTTTTCCTTTTCCTTTATTTTTATCATCGTCGCTGTCCTTGTCCTCTTTCCCTGCCATTCTCCTTCTCTTTCTCTTACTCCGCTCCCTCCTCCTCCTTCGCTCCCTCTTTCTTCTTCGCTCCCTCCTCCTCCTCCTCCTCCATCTCCTCTTCCTCCTCCTTATCTAATGGTGGAAGGAGAGATCTGCTGAATACACTGGGACACTAAAGCAGGTCATCTCGTTGTAAGCTAACAGGCCTTTTGTTTCTTGTTCCTGCTGTTTGTCTCTGTACTTGACTGTCCTCCTCCTCCTCCTCCTCTTTTTCCTCCTTTTCGTCCTCCATCCTTTACTCCTATTTTTCGTCTTCCTCAACCCCCCTTTCTTAATTTCTCGCTTCCTCCATGTCCATCGCTTCTTTTAACTCTTCTTCTTTCTCTCTCTTCATCTCCTTTTCTTCCTCCATCTTCTCTGTCTTCTTTGTTTTTTTTGTCTTTCTCCACTTCCTTATCTTCCTTCCATTCCTCCGTCTCCATCGCTTCCTTCATCCCTTCCTCTTTCTCTCCCTTCATTTCCATCTCTTCCTCCATCCCTTCCTTCATCTCTTCCTTCATCTTCTCTTTCTCCGTCTCCTTCACCCTATAATCATCATCCTCTCCCTGCTTTAACTCTCCCTGCTCCACCTCGCCTTAACCTCACACCCTTGACCCATCTGTATCCACCCTTACCCTTACCTCCATGCCCTTTCCTTTCCTTGCCTAGTTCCTCATCTGTGTCCTCCTCCTCCTCTTCTTCCTCCTCTTTCTCCACTTCCTCTCTACTATCTTTCCCTTGGTATCGCCCTCTCTTTATCCCTATCCCATCTTTGCCTATGCACCGTTGTCTCTCCTCCCCTATATACCCTACTGTTACCCCTCCCTCCCCCTCCTCCTTTGACCCCGTAGCCGCCCCCTAATATCCACAATATCCTAACGTAAGCCAGATCTCCTTTACTGCCTCCCACCCCCTACCCTAAAACCCCTGCCTCCCTCTCCCCTCTCTCCCCTCCCCTCCACACCATTTGGGCGGCCCTCGCTACGCTCCCTGGAATGATAAGGAGTGGAATGGAAGGAGGCTCACGTGTCCATTTCCATCCACTCTTTCCGGCTTATTCCATCTTCGCTTCCTCCATTTCTCTTCATCTATTCAGAACTCTAGTCTTTTCGCATCCACTAATACCTTATCATTATGCATATCTCCCCTATTTCTTTGCATCTTATTCCATCCATTGTCTCTTCCTTATTCCTTCTCCTCCACTTCTGTTCCTCTTCACTACTATTCCATCTTGCTTTTTCCTCCACCTCTTTCTTTACCTCCATATTTTCTCTCCCTTTTCCATCTTCATCTACTGCCTTCACCTTTTTCCTCCTCCTCCTCCATTTATCTTCAACTTCTCTTCCTCTTCACCACTATCCCATCATGCTTTCTCCTCCACTTCTTTCTTTACCTCCATATTTTCTCTCCCTTTTCCATCTTCATCCACACTTCCTTCACCTTTTTCCTCCTCCTCCTCCTCCTCCTCCTCCACTTCTCTTCCTCTTCACTACTATCCCATCTTGCTTTCACTCCTCCACTTCTTTCTTTACCTCCATATTTTCTCTCCTTTTTCCATCTTCATCTACTTACTTCACCTTTTTCCTCCTCCTCCTCCATTTCTCTTCACCTCTTCACAAATTTAGTCTTTTTTTCATTCACTGCTACTTCATCATTTTTCATCCTTCACTATTTTCTTTGCCTATTATTACATCTTTCTTGTCCTTTTCCATTCATTATTTTCCCCCTAATCCTCCTCCTCCTCCTCATCCACTTCTATTTCCATTTTCACACCCCTTGTTTCACCCTCATCCACTTCTCTCATCATTCTTTCTTCTCCACCTCCTCTCAAAACGTTCCACTCCGCCTTTCTTGTATATTCTTTTTCATCCTCTCCCTCCACCCTATATCTCCCTCCCTCTCCACTTCTCTTCACACTTAGTCCAGAGCCTTCCACTACTATCTTTTTTTTTCCCTTTCCACCTCTCAACGCATCTCATCTCTCCTCTCTTGTCAATTTTTCATCCTCTCCCTCCACCTTATTCCTCCTCCTCCATTTCCTTCCCCCGTTCACACCCCTCACCCATTAATATCTCCACCCACTCACTCTCCGCATCATTTATCTGCCACCTCTCTCTCTCTCTCTCTCTCTCTCTCTCTCTCTCTCTCTCTCTCTCTCTCTCTCTCTCTCTCTCTCTCTCTCTCTCTCTCTCTCTCTCTCTCTCTCTCTCTCTCTCTCTCTCTCTCTCTCTCTCTCTCTCTCTCTCTCTCTCTCTCTCTCTCTCTCTCTCTCTCTCTCTCTCTCTCTCTCTCTCTCTCTCTCTCTCTCTCTCTCTCTCTCTCTCTCTCTCTCTCTCTCTCTCTCCCACCCTCAACTTATTTCCCTACTCAACTCTCACTCCCATTATTCCTTCCACGACATTCCTTCCCATCCTCTCCTCCATCTCTTCTCTCCGTTTCACCTTTCCTCCCACATACGTTCTCCTCCGTCTCTCTTTCTCTCTCCCACCCTCAACTTATTCCTTCCACGACATTCCTTCCCATTCTCTCCCTCCACCTTTCTTCCCCCATTATTTCTCCTCCATCTTTCTTTCTATCTTACCCTCAACTTATCTCCACCCCTTATTCACCCCACGCCGTTCCTCCATCTCCTCTCCTCCCTACACCAGCCTTTCTTTCTCTTCTCTCCCTCCACCCATTCCGTCGCGCGTCAGCAGGAATCTCGGAGGCTCGCGGGACACGGATGAAAGGAGGGAGGAAAAAATGTATATTGATTCTAGTAAAGGCCGTCCCTGTCTCTCGCTCTCTTTGTCTCTGTATCGTTTTGTCTATCGGCGTCTTTGTCTCGCTGTAGATTGTTTCCGGTGACTGTTCTTTATGCCCCGGGCTGTGTGAATTTTTTTTTCGCTCCACATGTGTCTTCTCTTCTGTAAACTGATTTTTGTAACTGTCTTTTTGCATCCATTAATACCTTATCATTATGCATTTCTCCCTTATTTCTTTGCGTCTTATTTCTGTCCACTGTCTTCTCCTTATTCCTTCTCCTCCACTTCTCTTCCTCTTCACTACTATTCCATCATGCTTTCTCATCCACCTCTTTCTATCTGTCTGTCTGTTTTTGTATTGCTTTGTTTTTTTTTTGTAAGTCTTTGTCGTTCTTTAAATTTATTCTGGTAATTCTGATAATTTATTTTCACGTAATTGACTGCTCTTTCGGCCACCTCTTCGGATTCTTTACAGGAGCAGCGAGTAGCGGGCTTTTTTTTATTGCTGTTTCCTTTTTTTGTGCCCTTGTGCTGTCTCCTTTGCTGTAAAAAAAGGAAAAAATAAATGGTCTCTATGTCTGCCTCCGATTCTTTCCGTTTTTATGAGTGTTTGTCTTTTTCTTTTTCAATAAGTTCTTTCAGGAGGAATATGAAGGAGAAAAGAAAAAGAAGAAAAATAAACGAGAACAAGAAAATACAACAGCAATAACAAAAGACGAGGAAGAAGCAAACAATTCACAAAGTGCATTAGCATCACTTACAATTCCAGAAACATCAACAACAACACTGATCAACGCACCTGACTGGAGAGTAGGGCGGGGCAGGGAGGGGAAGACCAAGATGGCGCAGGTGAACAACTCCGTCAAGATCGTCGCCGCCATCTTGGAACACCACTTGGAAGCTTCTGATTGGTATTGTCACTCGGTCAGCTGGCCACTCACAACAAGAACAAAAACAACAACGGCTGCAGGAATAGTAACAACAACAGCAATAGCATTTCTCTGGTTGGTCTTGGGCATTGCTGTTCTTGTCTACTTTCTTTCTCTCTCTCTTACTCTTTCTTGTTCTGTTATTCACTCACTCACTCACTTGCTCTCTCTCTCTCTATCTCTCAGTTTTTCGTCCTGTTCAATCCTTTTCTGTTTTGTCTACGTCGCTTTTGTCCATTTATTGCCACTTTCAAGATTGGTATTCTACGTATTCTTCTTCTTTTCGCTCTAGAGTAAAATTGCTATACTGTCAATTTTGCTTTTCCCTATTTTTCACTTATATATTGTCCTTTTTCTTTCATCAAGTTTAATTTCTTCGACGTTTCGCTGAAGTAGAAAACAGCTAGTATGAAATCACCCAAGACTGAGGAGTTAAACAAAATTTCCTGTTATATTTTTTCCTCTTTGTTTCAGTTTCATTTCCTCGGTGTGCATGTGATGTAGTACAGTTTTTATGCATGCACTTGGTTCCACTGTTCCCTTCCTCTTTGTGTGGCGATAATTGCTTCACCGTCCCTCGAGTTTCCACAAGTGTCACTTCAGTGTTAGTGAAAGTTTCCTGCCCATTAACATACAAGGAAAAGACTGCTTCTCACGCTCCCCTGTGTCATGCATGAGGGGAGTTTTTATCTGTTTTACTTTTATTTTTTTCCTTTCTAACCGACGCCTCACGCTTCTGTCAGGCATGTAAATATTCTCATACTCTTTATTTTCGCTCTGCAGAAGGTTTGTTTGTGGGTCGTGGCTCGCATCATCGGCGCTGGAGTTCTCTTTGGTCTGGCAGGGAGTGTTTGATCGCCACCCGCTCTTTGTTTTCGGTGTCTCAGTTTCCCTCTTGGTGTGTTTTTGTTTTGTATGTGTTGTTGATTCTTCTTCAACTTTCCTTTCTGAAACCACCGCGGTGTGTTATTTGCGGCCTTTTCGTGTGCTTTCTCGGTAACATCTTCGCCTATATATAGATGATTTTTCCTTTCTAAATCTCAAGATACTTCACGTTCGTTACTTGTATCTCTGTAGCTGTTCTGCCTCATGTGCGTGGATATCGCTGCGGACAGTAACTGATCACCATTTTTCAGGTTAAATTTACTTATGTTGCAACGTACTAATATGTCCTTGAATTCATTCGTGGAGTCTCCTTTATGTCTCCTCGTGCGATCAACCTGAAAGAAGAAAAAGAAAGATTAGTAAAAAAAAATGATATTGTACACGGAGTAATGATATAGTGAACGGGTGACTTATTTTTCCTACTAAAGGGGAGGCATTCTGATTACAAAATTAATGCCAAATAATGGTGCATATTGGTGTATTTATTATGTTATGTTGAGATTGCGTCGCAGGTGAGGGTAAAAGCTGAATTTCGTCGGCAGGTCGGCATGGGACCGTAGGCTATTTGGCGAATGTTCGGAGAATAAATTTGATTCGGCTTCTGGTCCGAAAAATTTCTATGGTCCGAAAAATTTCTAGCCTCTGAAATTTTCCGTGACGCAGCCCGATCTACCGTCGAACCACCCGAACCCTCCTGGATGTTGCTGAATAAGATCACAAATAGGGTAAAATCCTTTATTTGGGTATGATTCTCCTCCTTATTATGTGTATCAGGGGCTTAAAGAAGGGAAGGAGGGCCTGGGAAAAGTGAAGGAAAATGAACAGGTGTGGGTATGGAGAGGTACAAGGAAAGAACGGGGAACAAAAAAGGTATACTAGGCAAATAGAAAACAATGATGATGATAATAATAATAGTAATAATAATAATGATAAGTAGAAGACAAGAAACAAGAATGTAGAAGAAAGAACGCGAACACTGAAAAGAACAATGAAAAAGAAATACAAAAAAAAGAGAAAGTAAAAACAAATAAAAATAACTATAGCAATAACTAGGAAACCGAAGGGAAGGAAAAAGGAGAAAGAGGGACAGTTACATAAGCAAAAAAGAATGGGAACAAATACAAGAGGTTGGAAAATAAGAAAAAAGGTCTATTAAATTAAAGGAGGAGGAGGAGGAGGAGGAGGAGGATGGGCAAGAGTGAGAGAAAGAGGGAGTGGAAGAAGGAGAGGAGGAAGGGGGAAGAGCAAGAGGAGGAGGGGGAGGAGGAGGAGGAAGACACGCAGGAGGAGTTAAAAGAAGGAGATAAATAAGAAGAAAAAGACAAAGAAGAAGAAAGTCAGGAAGTCAATCACTTGTAGGCGATTTGAAGGAAGGAAAGAGAAACTTGTGGTAATGGAGAGAAATTCTGTGCGTGTGTGTGTGTGTGTGTGTGTGTGTGTGTGTGTGTGTGTGTGTGTGTGTGTGTGTGTGTGTATCTGAATCGTCTCTATATTTCAAGGTGACGAAAAGTTGTTCCCATCAAGCCCACCTGCTAGATTCATGGTTCTCTCTCTCTCTCTCTCTCTCTCTCTCTCTCTCTCTCTCTCTCTCTCTCTCTCTCTCTCTCTCTCTCTCTCTCTCTCTCTCTCTCTCTCTCTCTCTCTCTCTCTCTCTCTCTCTCTCTCTCTCTCTCTCTCTCTCTCTCTCTCTCTCTCTCTCTCTCTCTCTCTCTCTCTCTCTCTCTGTTCGTTTGTTTGTTATTTGCGTGTTTGCTTGTTTGTTTGTTTGTTTGTATTTCTGTGTGTGTGTGTGTGTGTGTGTGTGTGTGTGTGTGTGTGTGTGTGTGTGTGTGTGTGTGTGTGTGTGTGTGTGAAAGAGAGACCTTCAGAAGCAATTTAGTGACCTGTTTAAATACATTGATCTCCGTTCTTTTATTAATTTTTTCCACATCTGATTGTCACTTTTCATTTACTTCGTATTAGTGATAACGAAAAGAATGACTGGAAGGGAACGAAATACTTGAGATAGGAAAGGAAAAGAGGAGCACAATGAAGAGGAAAATGTGAGGGTTGAATGAATAAATCGATAAACGAAAAGATGCAGAAAGAGTGAACATGATTAAAAGAGGTAAAAATAAAAAATGGACGGCAGATGAGGTGGAAAGATCTACAGTGGAGGAACTAAAATGAACTGACATGAAAGTATGGGGGAAAGTGAACCAAACATTTAGAAAGGTTTTAGGAAGTTACAAGGAAGAGAAGGAGGAGGAGGAAAAGAAAAAGGAGGAGGAGAAGGGGGAGGAGAAGAAGGAAGGGGAAGAGGAGGGAGGAAGAGTAAGAGGGAGAATAGGTAGTAGGGAGAAGAGGATGAGGATGAGGATGAGGAGGAGGAGGAGGAGGAGGAGGAGGAGGAGGAAGGAATGAGTATTTTAAACGTTCTACTCTTATAGATTTATCGCTATCTTCCGCCATGTTATTTTATTTACTTTAGAGACCAAGGCGTTCTGGAGGAGGAGGAGGAGGAGGAAGAGGAGGAGGAGGAGGTGGAGGTGAAGGAAGAAGAGGAGGAAGTCGGTCAGTATAAATTAGGAAAGTGGAACTATTTCGGTAGCTGTGAGAGAGAGAGAGAGAGAGAGAGAGAGAGAGTTTTCTTCCGTCCATGCCTAAGCAACATAAAGAGAAAGAGATTTATGAGAGTGTATTTAGGGTTATCTTCCTTTTCCTTCTATTCTTCATCAACTGTTCTAGGTGTTTTTCGTTAAACTTTGTCTTTTTCCCTTAATTTTTTGGTCTAACAGCTCTCTTTCCCTTAGTTAGACAAGCAGTTAGTTAGTTAAATAGATGGTTTAATAGTTAGTTGTATGGTTATTTATTTATTTATATATTTATTTTTTATTTTATTCTATTTTTTATTTTATTTTATTTTCTTCTTTTCTTTTCCTTTTTCTTTTCTTATATGATGTTTTCTTTTCTTTTCGTTCTTTTCTGTTTATATATAATTTCCTTGATGTTCTTATTTATATCATCCTTTTTGATGTCTATTGGTCTGGGTGAGCTTCTTTCACCCCAGAAGAGACTCACCCATGAATTTCCTTGATGTTATTTAGAGCCGAAATATGGATGATCTTTTCTCTTTTCTTGATGTTTCGTTTATATATTATTATTTTTCTGGTTTTCTTTTTCTGTATTTTTCTTTTCCTGGTGTTCTTTTCCTTTTCCTTTTTTCTAGTGTTGTTCCTATATCGCCTTCTCTTGGTGCTGTGTGCTGGTACGGGCGAGTCTCCTTCACCCCAGAAAAGACTCACCCATACCAACATACAACACCAAACGCCTTAATGCTAGATTTTTTTAGTTTTTGTGTTTTTTATATTCCTGTTTTTTGATGTTCTGTTACTGTCTTATCTCTTTTCTGATGTTCTTTTCTGTTTTATTCTTTTTCTGATCTTTTTCTTTAATTTCCTTTTTTTCTGGTGTTCTTTTTCTTCCTTTTCCTTTTCCTGGTGGTGTTTCTATATAGCCCTCTCTTGGTGCTGTGTGCTGGTACGGATGAGTCTCCTTCACCCCAGAAAAGACTCAACCATACCAACATACAACACCAAACTCCTTCACGCTATATATATTTCCTTCCTTTTCTTTATGTTGTGTTTATACCTTATCTTTTTCTGGTGTTCTTTTTCTGTATTTTCCTTTTTCCGGTTTTCTTTTTCTTTATATTCCTTTTCCTGGTGTTCTTTTTCTTCCTTTTCCTTTTCCTGGTGTTGTGTATCTATATCGCCTTTTCCTGGTGCTGTGTGCTGGTACGGATGAGTCTCCTTCACCCCAGAAAAGACTCACTCATACCAACATACAACACCAAACGCCTTAATGCTAGAGTTTTTATGTTTTTGTCTTTTTAGTTTCTTTATTTTCCTTTTCTTGATATTGTGCTTCTGTCTTATATATTTTCTGGTGTTCTTTTTCTGATGTTCTTTTTCTTTATCTTCCTTTTCTTGGTGTTGTTTCTACGTTATCCTCTTTTCCTGGTGTTGTTTCTATATCGCCTTTTCTTGGTGCTGTGTGTCTGTACGGATGAGTCTCCTTCACCCCAGAAAAGACTCAACCATATCAACATACAACACCAAAGGCCCGTCTTGCCGGCTCGTCAACGCCCCCCCCTCCACGCCCCTAGACCCTCGGGATCTCCGGCACCGCCATAGACGCCCCGGGGGAGCCGAGATGCCCTGCCGGGACCCCTAAGCCCTGCGACGCTCGCCAGGGAGACCTTGGGCTCGCTGACGCTCCCCAGCACCGCCGAGGCGAGAAGGGCGGGAAGCTAGACTCGCCTCTTAAAACTCCAGACGGGAATATTAAATCAATCGCAAACACCGTGAAGGCGCCGGAGACCACGATTGTTGAGTCTGGGATGGCAGGGCGACGGCCGAAGGAAGGCGACAGAGCATCCAAAAATAATAATCTCTGTGACGGTTTTCGGCGCAGCATCAGTTTCCCTCTCTCTTCAACCACTAACTTGAGGGAGGTCGGGAGGGAATGGTGGAGAGAGAGAGAGAGGTGGTAGACAAATAAAAAGTTATCTGTCCTTAGAGAATTTACCCAAAAGGCGAAAACTTGTATCTCTCCCAAAGCCCTCCACACCCTCCCTTTCCTCCCTTTCCTTCCTTCCTCCAGCGCCTCACTTCTCGTCTCTTCCTACTTTCCTCGTTTCCCTCCCTAAACTCTCCACACCCTCCCTTATCCTCCCTTCCTCCTCGTTTCCCTCCCTTCCTCCAGTGCCTCTCCTCCCGCCTCTTTCTCCTTTCCTTCCTCCCTCCCTCCCTTATCCTCCCTCCTTCCTCGTTTCCCTCCCTTCCTCCATCCAGTGTCCCTCTTCCCGTCCCTTCCTTCTTTCCCTCCCTCTCTCCCTATTGCTCTCCACACTCTCCCTTTTCCTCCCTCCCTCCTCGTTTTCCTCCCTTCCTCCAGTGTCCCTCTTCCCCTTCCCTCCTTCTTTCTTTTTCTCCTTCCTTCCTCGGCAATTCCTCCCTTTCTCTACTGGCTTTCCTCTTATTCCTTAGTTTTTTCCTCCATTCCCTCTTTCCTTCTCCTCCCTCCTCTTTTCTCTCCATTCAAAAAAATATATCACACTTCTCTCTTTTCCTCTACTCTCCCTACTTTCTTTCTTCCCTTCTCTCTCCTTACATTCCTCCTCTCCGCCCATTTACCATTCTTCCTCTTTTCTTCCCGTTTTCTCTCTTCTCTCTCTCTCTCTCTCTCTCTCTCTCTCTCTCTCTCTCTCCTTCCTCTCCTTCCTTCTCTCTCTCTCTCTCTCTCTCTCTCTCTCTCTCTCTCTCTCTCTAGCTCTCTCTCTCTCGCTCTCTCTCTCTCTCTCTCTCCCTCCCTCCTTTCCTCCTTTCCCTCCTCCTTCCTCTGTGCTTCCTCTTCCTGGAGTCAAATTTTCGTCTGTGGTCGCTCATTCGTTCGTTTGTTTGTTTGTTTGTTTGTTTGTTTGTTTGTTTGTGTGTGTGTGTGTGTGTGTGTGTGTGTGTGTGTGTGTGTGTGTGTGTGTGTGTGTGTGTGTGTGTGTGTGTGTGTGTGTGTGTGTGTGTGTGTGTGTGTGTTTATCCCCTTCTGTGCGATCGATTATTTTATTTACGTGCATGTACAATATGTATGTATGTATGTATGTATGTATATTTATGTATGTACGCAAGTATGTATGCATGTATGTATATTCAATTATTCAATCAGCTAATTAGTTAAGCAATTAATTCATCAATCAATTTAACTATATATCTATCTATCGATCTATTCATCTCTCCCCCCATCCATCATGCTTGTCATCTCTTCCCTTCCTCCTGTCCCTTCTCCCTTTTCCTCCCCTCCCTCCCTCCTCTCCCATCCCCTTTCCACGCCCTTCCTCCCCTTTCCCTTCGTTCCTTCCCTTCCTGTTGTCTCTCAGGACCAATAGTCAACAGCATAACCCCATCTCGGGAGGGCTGTACACACACACACACACACACACACTTGCTAGGGATGTGTGTGTGTGTGTGTGTGTGTGTGTGTGTGTGTGTGTGTGTGTGTGTGTGTGTAATGGGGAGGGGGGTGGAGGTGGGGAGGGTTAGGGATTCTGTTACTACCCTTTCCTTTTTTCTTTCCTTCCTGTCTTCCTCTTCCCTCCTTCCTCTTCCCTCCTTCCTCTTTTATCCCTCCATCTCTTCCTCCCCCTACACCTCTCCTCTTCCTTTCCTTCCTCTTTCCTCACTCTTACACACTCATCCCCTTGAGAATCTCCTGCTCCCTGCCTCATTTCTTCCCCTTCCCTTCCCCTCCTCCTCTATCAACTCCATTTCCTCCCCTCCTCATCACCACCTGCTCCCCTTCTCCCCTATTCTCATTTATCTAATTTTATGTACCTTGCTATTTTCTCCTCTTCGTCTGCCTCTTCCTCCTCTTCCTCCTTCCTTCCCC
Source organism: Eriocheir sinensis (assembly GCF_024679095.1). Classification (NCBI taxonomy): domain Eukaryota; kingdom Metazoa; phylum Arthropoda; class Malacostraca; order Decapoda; family Varunidae; genus Eriocheir; species Eriocheir sinensis. The sequence continues at coordinate 19,043,581 of NC_066516.1, forward strand.
CATCTTCTCCCTTCTGGTCCTTTGCTCTCCTCCCATTGCCAGTATCCTCCTCACCTCTCCTTCCCTTCAACACAGACACGCTCACACACACTTACCTTTTGTCTTTGTCTTCTTCACCATCATCACTACTTACTTCTCTCCCTTTTTCCTTTCTACTCGCCTATACTTATTCTCATTTGCGTTCTCCTCCCCTATCACATCCCTCCTTCTTCTCTGCCTGTTTTTCTGTTGTTGTTCTCCATTTTTCTTTTTCCTCCTCTTTCTCTTCCTAATTCCTCAGTTCATAATACGTCAAAGAATGTTTCCCTTTGTATCTTATCCTTTATGCCGTCGCTGATAAAATAAAAAGATAAGAGATGGGGTTATTTAAAAATACTCGCCTTGTTATGTGATACCCTTAAGGAATGTAGGTTCAACTAAGGGGGAAAAGGTGTTTGTAAAGGTAAGGAGAAAAAAAAATGTTTGTAGAGATCAGGGAAGTAAGGTGTTAGTCCTGTTAATGGAGAAGTAGAAGTTTGTAGAGGTCTAAGGGGAAAGAGAAGATATAAACAGCTAAGGGTAAAAAGGTGTTTGTAGAGGTTTAAAGGGAAAAAAGTGCCATGTTTAGCTAAAGGGGAACAGATAATAGTAAAGGTCTTGGGGAGAAAAAAAAATGTTATGCGCAGTTAAGAGGAAAAAAGGTGTTTGTAGAGGTGAGGAGAAAAAAAAGGTGTTATGTGCAGCTAAAAAAGGAGAAAAAAGGTGTTTGTAGGGGTGAGGAGAAAGGTGTTATGTGCAGCTAAAAAAAAGGAGAAGAATAGGTGTTTGTAGGGGTGAGGAGAAAGGTGTTATGTGCAGCTAAAAAAGGAGAAAAAAGGTGTTTGTAGGGGTCAGGTTGTTTTATTTTTCAAGGGATTCGAAATGTTTGTCTTTCTGCTGAGTGGGACGATGAATATTATAAAGCTATTCTACTTTTGACGATGTGGCTTACCTCTGTTTCTTCATTATTTACTTCTTAGCCGTGGATAAAAAATAAGTATACAGGAAAATGTTGGTTGGTGGTTTGTGTGTAAGGTTTTAACACTCCCCCACCACTCACCCACTCCTACCCCTTCACTCCTCACTCCCCTCCACTCCACTCTCACCCAATACTCCCCCACAACTCCTTCCTCACCAACCACTACCCCTTCACTCCTTACTCCCCACTCCCCCCTCACTCATTCCTCACCCACCACTCCCCTTTCACTCAACACTCCCCCCCACTCCTCCCTCCCCCAACCTTTCCACCACTCCTTTCTAATCCACCACTCCCCCAATCCGGCAGTCTGTTATTTCCTTTGTGCTAGATGGAGAATATAATGTGTGTTTTCTTTCTTTTTTTTTATGCTATTTTTTTATAGTTAATGTGTTTTTTAACGTATTACTGGTGTCGAGAGATAAATGGAAGGAAAGTTTAAGTTCGGTGCATTTTTAGAAGTTTCGAACTCCGTGTATATAATATTCTCCATGCCGCTGGTTCTGGTGGTGGTGGTGGTAGGGATGGTGGTGGAGTTGGTATTGGTGGTGACCGTGAGGGTAGTGATGGTGGTGATAGTTATGTGGTGGTGGTGGCCAAGATGGTGTAGGTGATGGTGGTGAAGAAGGTTAAGGTGAAGGACCTGGTGGGGAAGATGGTTATGATTGTGGTGGTGGTGGTGGTGGTGTTGGTGGATGTGATGATAATGGTGGTTGTGGGGGTAGGGGGGGTGGTAATGTTGGTGGATGTGATGATAATGGTGGTTGTGGGGGTAGGGGTGTGTGGTACTGTTGGTTATGATTGTGGTAGAATTGTTGTTGTTGTTGTTGTTGTTGGTGGTGGTGGTGGTGGTATTGCTGCTTTCCTCGGCGAGTGACACGTGATAAAAAATGCAGGTCAGCGGTCATTTTCTCTAGACGCCGCGGTATTATTTTTTCGTGCTCCGGAGGGGAAGAAAAAATACCGAGAGGATAAAGTTACATGTTTTACGTTTCTCTGTCACACCATTTTCATATCATCGCTGGTGAGCCGTAAAAATAGCTTCGTGTCTACATTTTTATTTACTACTCTTTATTTACTTTTCAAGAAGTTCCGAAAGAAAAAAAAAAGAAAAATGGGTCAGAGGATGGAGTATTTTTTGGTTCATAAGTTTTGTTAGGCCTCTACTCTTCACGATGTTGGTGATCCCGAAAGAAAAAAAAATGTCTGTGTGTGTGTGTGTGTGTGTGTGTGTGTGTGTGTGTGTGTGTGTGTGTGTGTGTGTTTGTAAGTTTGTAAGTAAGTTTCGCGGTCTATCTATTTTTATTTCGTTTATTTCGTTCCGTGAAAAGAAAGAGAGCATTTGAATTATTGCAGTATTATCAAGATTACCTTTCTTTTTCTTACGTCGTGAAAGACCGCTGGATAAGAATATATATAAAAAAAAAGAAATAAAAGTTCTCGTGTGATTTAAGATATATCAGTGTGGAAGTTTTGAAGTGTCTGTCTCCTTCACTCTTGTGCTGGTGACAGATGTTGAAGAAAAGTTTGGTCAGAATGATTTTTCCGCTTTTCTTTCTACTTCACGTCTTCCCTTGACGGTGAGTAGATTCTTTTGAGTAGGTGGTTGAGTTGAGGCAGGAGATGGTGCCGGGATCCTTTCAGAGAGGGTTTGTATTGTGTGTGTATTTGACAGCGTTGCTTTAGTTGAATGCTATATGTACACTAATTTAATAATGTTTGGTGAATCCTGAATAAATATCTTTTGGGTGATATGAAAGTGGAAGAGTGAGCTAGGACGTCTTTCAGATATGGATTGTTTGGTGGCTTTGACAGTTGTTTCAGTTAAATGCTATAAGTACACTCGTTTGATAATGTTTGGTGAAGGCTAAATAAAGTTCTTGTGGGCTATATAAGAGTGGAGAAGCGTGGGTTGCGATGCCTTTCAGATATGACTTGTTTTATGGCCCCGATAGTGTTTGAGCTGGGATCCAGGATAATTGGTGTAATCTGTGGCTCTTGCTTCCATGTTTAGGAGTTTTTTTTTTATATATTTTTTAACCTTTTTTTAGCTCTAATGAATAACAACCTATTTCTTCTTTCCCTTCATATTCCTTTTTTCTTGCCCACCTTCAGTCATTTTTTCTAGGTGGCGTGAGTAGAGCTTTGCAGCCGTTCATAGGGAGTTTCGAGTCCTACGCGGCCTTGCATAGCTGGACTCTTGAGCTGTATGTATAAACTTTCCATGATCATACGTGTGGAAACTGATAGAAGTCATTCATATTTATTACTCTCTTGCTCCTGTTCCTCTTCTCCTTCCCTCCTCCTCCTCCTCCTCCTCCTGTTGTTGTTGTTGTTGTTGTTGTTGTTGTTGTTGTTGTTGTTGTTGTTGTTGTTGTTCTTTTTCCTCCTCGTCCTTGTCCTCTTTTTTCCTTCTCGTTAGCTATCGCATGCTCCTCCTTCTCCTCCTCATTACCCCCCCTTCCAATCCCTCCCTCCCTCCCCCCCCCCCCACCTGTGCGGAGCAACCAGCTAATCATCGCTCACGCTCGACTCGCCTCCATTAGTACACCTTTTCCCGCGCGTCACAGATCATTAGCTCTCATTACGCCTTCCTTTGCCCAGCCCGCCCGTCATGCCAAAGTAATCCGCGCGAGTCCCTGATTTTTTCCTCCTCCCTTTCTCTTTAGTCTCTTATGCTCACGGCTCACGGCTGGCTCGCTCGCTCATTTGGCTTTTCCTTTCACCGTATTTTTCGTTATGTTGAAAGGGAATGTTCTTTTTTTTTTACTCTTCTTTCTGAGGGGAGTTGAAGATGAGTTAGGGAGTTAATGTATATGCTTCTTCTTTTTGGATTTGTGTGTGTGTGTGTGTGTGTGTGTGTGTGTGTGTGTGTGTGTGTGTGTGTGTGTCTCTCTCTCTCTCTCTCTCTCTCTCTCTCTCTCTCTCTCTCTCTCTCTCTCTCTCTCTCTCTCTCTCTCTCTCTCTCTCTCTCTCTCTCTCTCTCTCTCTCTCTCTCTGTGTGTGTGTGTGTGTGTGTGTGTGTGTGTGTGTGTGTGTGTGTGTGTGTGTGTGTTTAGATAAAAGTCCACAATCAGCGTATCTTGCCAGTCCCAACATACCAACTTAAAAGATCTACAGGAAAAGAACTGAGAGCCACACAAAGAGGAATGGAGAGAACAATGCTGGGAACACCACAGAGCGACAGGAAGCGAGCATCATGGCTTAGAGAACAGACAAAAGTTAATGCTATTCTAATGATGGTAAGAAACAAGAGATGGACTTAAGCAGGTCATATCATGCGTAAAAATGATAATAGATGGAGGAACAAAATAAAAAAAAGTGGTTATCAAGAAATCTATAACTCTGAACAGGAATCAAATGAGGCGAAGAGATTAAATTGCAGTCTATGGGGTAGCAGGATGGAACACGTTGGGAAAGGTCTTAATCCTGCAGCGGACTGGTTATGAAGATGATGATGATGATATAATGATGATGATGATAATGATTTAATTTGCGTTGCCTAGTGATCTCTTTCTCGCCTTCCTCTTCCCTCCTCCTTCTCTTCGTCGTTCCCTCTTCTTCCTCCTCTTCGTCGACCCCTCCTCCACCTCTTTATTGTCCCTTCCTACTCCTCTTTGTCCTCCTCCTCCTCCTGGTTGTCCCGTCTTCCACTTGCTCATTAAAGTAAGCTTTCTCAAATCCCCCAGTTATATTGCCTTGTGAACTCTTTCGCTCCTCTACTTCCTTCTCCTTCTCGTTCTCGTCCTTGGTTCTCCTCGTCATCGTCCTCCTCCTTGTCCTGTCAGTCCTCCTCTTCCACTTCCCCTTTCACGTCCTCCTCCTTCTTCTTTTTGCTGTTTTTTTCTTATTTTCTTCCTGCTGTTTTTTTTCTCTTCTTCTTCTTCTTCTTCTTCTTCTTCTTCTTCTTCTTCTTCTTCTTCTTCTTCTTCTTCTTCTTCTTCTTCTTCTTCTTCTTCTTCTTCTTCT
>NC_066516.1:19053543-19073543 GCF_024679095.1 Eriocheir sinensis
AGGCAACGCACACGGCGAAGCTTCATTAGTTTACATTTGTGTCAGTGTTTTATTTCGCGTGATGGGGAACGTTGCTATTTTAGTGCGGTAATCCCGGGGCAGAGGAGGCCAGGGAAGGGAAAAGACCCGGAAAATGCTCTTTTATTCTTCCATTTTCAGCCCATTCCTTTATTTCCAGTTGCTAAAGCCATGATGATATTGCGGGAATGGAACCCCGAAATAATATGATAATGGTCTCTATGATAATTAAAACGATGTAGGTGAACATTTGGGGATGAAGGTAATTGTTTTTTCCTTTTTCTTCCCTTTTTTCTTCCGTTCGTAAATTCCGGAATAAAAGTTCTGCTCCTATTTTGGTTTCCTTAAAGTCATGGGATTGTGGCTCGGAGTTTATAAGCGTGGGTGTGTTTCTTTTTTTCAGTGACGTCACGCGGCTGCACTGGAGTTCGAACCCGCCTCGCCGCTCAGCAAACCAATCAAGAAAAATCACTGATCATCGAGAAATACACACACACACACACACACACACACACACACACACACACAAAAAAAAAAAAAAAGTGACATACCGGGGAGAAAAAGACTGGGGACAGAAACAAAGGAAAAAAAAGGGAAAAAGGGGAAAAAAGAAAAAAAAAGATGACATAACAGGAACAAAGGAAAACACATACGAACTAATACAAAGCGATAGAGCTCAGAAGATAAGTGCAAGAGAAAACAAACCTACGAAGTCATTCAAAACGGTAGGGGTCGGAAAACAAAACAAAACAAAACAAGTAAAAAAACAAAGCAAAGAAGTGATTTAAAACGATAGAAGTCAAAACATAAGAACAAGAGAAAACAAACCTTCGAAGTGACTCAAAACGGTGGAGGTAAGAAAACAAAACAAAAGAAGAACAAGAGAAAACAAACCTTCGAAGTGACTCAAAACGGTGGAGGTAAGAAAACAAAACAAATGAAAACAAGAACAAGAGAAAACAAACCTTCGAAGTGACTCAAAACGGTGGAGGTAAGAAAACAAAACAAAAGAAGAACAAGAAAAAGCCAACCTACGAAGCGATTAAATACGACAGAGGTCACAAAACAAATGAAAACAAGAACAAGAGAAAACAAAGCTACGTAGTGATTAAAAACAACAATAGAGGTTAGAAAATAAGAACAAGAAAAAGCCAACCTACGAAGCGATTAAATACGACAGAGGTGAGAAAACAAAACAAAAAAGAAAAGAAAAAAAGAAAACGAACCTACACAGGGATTGAAAACGATACAGTACATAGAAGTCACATGATGAAGAAGAAGAAGAAGAAGCAGAAGATTCACCACATCCAGGGTTTGACATCCCAACAGCCGTCTACTCCATCGCTGCGCCCCAGTACTTGAAAATAACTCATTCTCTACACATATTACAGTAACAGGAAAGTATAAGCAAAAGCAATAACGTAGATAACATTTTTGTTCTTCAGATTTCGGTCTTCAGAAATACTGGCATTCATATCTTCGTGGGAGCTTGTATAACCGTAAAAAGACCGAGAAATATAATAAAAACATCCCTAGTCTGCTCTGTTTTCTGTCGGGTCTTGAGACTTTATAAAATCACATTTCGTTCCCGCTCGACTCTCCTCTGTCAGAAAATATAATTATCATGCCTTCTGAAAACAAATATAAACCAGGATGAAAAATGAGGCAGGGAAGGAGAGTGGAAGGAAGGGTGGGAGGAAAGGGTAGATGGATTCCTGTCTGTCTGTCTGTCTCTCTGCATGATGGATAGATGGATTGATGGATGGTGGTCAGTGTATTGTGCGGGTTATTGAGTGAGTAGACGAGAGTGAGGAGAGTTGGGAAATCCGGAGAGAACGATTTACAAGGAGGAGGAAAAAATGGGGCAGAGACGAAAGACAAATGGAAAACAGGAAGAGAGGATGGAAAGAAAGGGCGACAGATTAGAGGAGAGGGTCAAGAAACAGAAGGGAGGAGGAAAAGGAGAAACGGAGGTGAAGGAGAGAGAGAGAGAGAGAGAGAGAGAGAGAGAGAGAGAGAGAGAGAGAGAGAGAGAGAGAGAGAGAGAGAGAGAGAGAGAGAGAGAGAGAGAGAGAGAGAGAGAGAGAGAGAGAGAGAGAGAGAGAGAGAGAGTTCACTATTGTCACTCCCAGGAGCCAATAGGAAAGAAATCGGAGACCAAACAAACAAACTTTTAAAAACTCTTGAAGTGTCTCGGAATTCTACGTTTCTAGCTCTATTTTCTTTTATTCTGAAGGACTCCCGAAGTTGAAAGTTGTAGGAGAGAAAATAAAGGGAAAAGGAAAACACTAACAAATATACAGAGAGAGTCGCCTTTTCCTAGTACATCTGCCAACGGGAAGGAGTATATGGGAATACTTGACGGTCCTTCCATCCAGAGTATACAAAGAAGGGAAAGTAAAGTTAGGGGTTACGCTTTACTAGATGCGCGTAACCTCGTCTCTGTGTTTATCTCCATCTCCCAGGCCCTTGAGTATAAACAGTAAAGAAAGAAAAATAAAGGTATATTTCTCGTTTTGGCCACTATTCTATTTAGGAGCAGTAAGTAGCGGGCTTTTTTTTCATAATTTTTTTTTTTACGCCCTTGCACTGTCTCCTCTTCTGTAAAAAAAAAAAAAAAAAAAAATCATTGTGTGGTTTAATTACTGCTACCTCTCACCTCCCTTTCTCCTTTTCCTCCTCCCTTCTGTTTCTTGACCTTCTCCTCTCATCTGTCGCCCTTCCTTTTCATCCTCTGTTTCCTCTCTCCGTTACTTCTCTCCTCCTTTCTGTCTCTCCCTCCTATCCTCCCTTCCGTCGCTCTCCCTCACCCTGTCCCCTTCATATCTGTTTTCCATTTGTTTTTCGTCTCTGCCCCATTTTTTCCTCCTCCTTGTATATCGTTAGTTTAGTTAGGTAACGTTTCGGTGTTAGTTTGCCAGGTTAGGATGATTAGTGATTTTGTAGGGATGGATGTTCCTACCACTTTAGAATCTAGGGTGGTAAAGTCTCGGTATCAGGTTAGTTTAAGTTATTCAATGTTATGTTATGTTAGGTTTGGTTGAATACCGATTTTATAGGAATTAATGCCCCTTCCTGTTTAAGATCTAGTCAGGTATAATGTCTGGGTATTCGGTAAGGTAATGTTAGGTTAGTTAATTGTGATTTGTAGGAGTTAGTTAGTTTAGTGTAGATATATGCGTAGTATTTATGTAATGTACATTGCATGGAGATTTAGTAAGAGTTAATGCATCTGCCAGTTCTGAGTCTAGCCAGGTAGCTAAGACAGTCTCACGATATTGGGTTGTGCTGCAAAATAGTAATAGCAGACGGTCTTTTTGCTGTCCCGTGTTGTGGAGTGGAAGCTGTAGTAGTGCAGGAGCGCAGGGGAAGGGAAAGTGTTTTGCTGGTTAAGTTGTTTTCACTTGGTAATGACACACACACACACACACACACACACACAATCCACACACAGTGCTACCTTGAAACTTTGTGTCATTTGCCGAGTGGCCAAAATCACACACATGTCACCCTGACACACGAGTTCTACACTATAAACACACACACACACACCACTAACGGCCTCACTGACACACACCGAACACACAGACACACACACTAACACGTAAAAAAAAACACACACACACACACACACACAGTCTCTCTCTCTCTCTCTCTCTCTCTCTCACACACACACACACACACACACACACACACACACACACACACACACACACACACACACACACACACACACACACACACACACACACGTGAACTCAAAGAAAATTCATGCACCAAGACAAGCATCCCTTTGTTTCTATCTGCCATAAAGATCTAATGAAGTGTTTGTCAGTGTTTTAAGCGCATCTCCTTAACGCTTGCTGTTGTTAATATTTACTCCCTGGGGGAGCACGGGCTATGGGGAAGCCCGTCTGAGAAGGCTTGCTAGGTGGATTTTCTTACGGTGGTGGGTATGAATATACGAGTTCTGCGATCTCCGAGTCAGGAGTGCTGGCCACACGTTGAGCAGCCAGCTGCCGAGCCAATATTCGGTGTTGGAGAGAAGGGAGGCCGCTCTCTGCCCGAAGGTTTGCCACCCGACATCAGTTAGGTGCGCCCTTTATGACGCGCAAAGCATCGTTTTGGGCAACCTCGAGCTTGGTCAGGAGTTGAGGGGTGAGGGAGCCCAGGCATGGTGCACGTAGTCGATTACAGATCGTATGGCATGGACGTAGAAAGCCCGCAATACGCAGTGTGAAGCCCCAGCACTGCGACTTGATAGCGTCCGTAGAATGTTGGTACGGGCTGCGGCTCGCTCATGCAGGTAGCGCACATGCGTCGCAAAGCTGAGGCGGTTGTCCAGCCATACGCCCAGGTATTGGTGGGTGGTAGTGAAGGCGAGCTGATTGCCACCGAGAGAGAGCGCCCTTTCAGGTTGTCGTCGCCCGAACACCATGACTCTGGTCTTGTTGATGTTGATCTTTAGCTCAAGCTCAGAACACTTCTCCCCTTGCATGTTCTCTCTCTCTCTCTCTCTCTCTCTCTCTCTCTCTCTCTCTCTCTCTCTCTCTCTCTCTCTCTCTCTCTCTCTCTCTCTCTCTCTCTCTCTCTCTCTCTCTCTCTCTCTCTCTCTCTCTCTCGTTCCCTTTATCTCTTTCTATTTCTCTTCCTTTCTCTCCGTTGTCCCTTTATCTGTTTGTCGGTTTCTGTCTGTCTTCCATTCATCCATCAATCCATCCATCCCGCCATCCCACCTGCCTGCTTAAGTCTGCCTGCTTCTCGGCCTGCTCCTCTGCCTGCTCGCCTCGCTGCCTGCCTGCCCTAACTTCCTGAATGCATTAAGTTAAAGGAAGACTGATGTTCCCGCCCTGATGTACCCCGTGGCCTGAATTTGTTGTAATATTTAAGCGACAACCATCTTATATGTGTTTACCTATCTACCTACCTACCTATGTCTATCGTATCTATCAATCTATTTATCTGTCTGTCTATCTATCTATTTGTTTATCTCTCTATCTACTTACATGTCTATCTATCTGTCTATCTATCTATCTATCTATCTATCTATCTATCAGTCTATCTATCCATCTATCTATCTATTATGTATCTATCTAACTATCTATCTCTCTCTCTCTCTCTCTCTCTCTCTCTCTCTCTCTCTCTCTCTCTCTATCTATCTATCTATCTACCCGGACCTATGTTTATTTTTGTTTACTTATATTTTTCACCCATACATTCTGTGCGGTCGTATGTCTAATTTTCTTTGTGGCTGTTTGTATTTCCGACAATATGTCTGTCCACACTCCTGTCTCTGTGTGCGTCTAATTCCCCTCCAAGTACGAAGCCGCGAATAAAGGATGAATTCCCTCGACTCGTGATATCTGGCGGTAGGGGAGGGGACTGCGGTACTATATAATACCCGTTGATATTTAACGCTGAGAGGCTGCACCACCTGGAGATTCGTGGTTTTTGGGGTGCGAGACTGTCCATTGTTTGAAAGACCAGCGTTCAGGGGGTGTGCATAGTTGAGTCGTGGTATTTGGCACTAAGAGACGAGGGGAGAAATCGTTCTTGCGACCCACGCGTGACATTTCGCCCCACCGAGAACTTTCGATGTTGGGGAGACATGCGATGGGAGGTGGTGGAGGGGTGGGCCAGGTTAGCTGACCTTTTCATCCCCTGTCCGTCTGCTGGACACGCGGAGAGTTCGCGGGAAATGTTGCTGTGAAATTATGTATTCTTTGTACAGTTCTAGAGACCATGCGGCTTTTGTACTCTTGCTGATAATAACGTATGAACGGAAAATTCTCCTTGTGTATGACAGTGCGGAGCACGTCAGCAGCAGGTCGTTAAGGGAGGTCCCCGTCCTCATTTCGACAGGACGCGTACTTGTCCTTTCCTGTCGGTCACCGGTCGGCGTATGGGGGGCGTCTTGCCTGACTCCAGCTGTGAGGTCAAGGTGTGAATATTACCATGGTCCACCCACTGGACGGACACTGGACAGACACTAAACGACCACCGGTAGCCGTTTGGTCGCACGACTTCTCTGCCACCTATGTAGTCGGGAAGTGGTGGGTGTGAATCGCAGCATTTTGGGGTCGTGGGTGGTCGTTAGTAGGTCGTAAAGTCAGTGTGACTATAGCTTAACCCATCTCCCTCTCTCCCATGACTCGCTGCATCACCCTCCTCTTCCTCCTCCTCCTCCTCCTTCTTTTCAAACCGAGTCATCCGCCACTGGAACAATCTTCCCTCAGAAGTAGTAAATGCGAATACCATCAACTCCTTCAAATATAGAATCGACCGTCATTTCGCTGCGTCGGGAGTAAACTGAATAACGAGGGGCTTCCATCTGCTCCTCAATATCGAGGTGCTTTCATATGCTCACCAAGCCCCAAGTGGCGGTCGAGCAGATTAAATCACCTAAGCGGGCGACCTCGTAATGAGCCAATAGGCTTTCTGTTGCCTGCATTTCCATGTTTCCATGTTTCCTCCTCCTTCTCCTCCTCCTCCTCTTTCTCTCTTCCCTCCACGTATCTCCCCACCCACCCTAACACTCTTTTCTTCCCTTCTCTCCACTGTTCGGCACCTTTCCTCCACTCTACTCCCACATCCCTTCCACTCTTCCCCTCCTTCCCCTCCACTCCTAACCTTCACCTCTCACTTTAATCTTTCCTTCTCTAGCCTTTCATCTCCCTCCACACACACACACACACACACACACACACACACACACACCTCAGCTTTCCCCCTCTCTTCACATTCTTCCAAATAATCCTTCCCTCTTTTCATCTCTCTTTTCCTTCCCCTCCTCTTCCTCCTCCTCTTCATCCTCTTCCTCCCCCCTTCCCTTCCTCAAACCCCCCAGCACTTGATCATATTCCCGAAATTTACGAGTGTGTGTGTGTGTGTGTGTGTGTGTGTGTGTGTGTGTGTGGTGAGGATCTTGACGGTCACCAAGTGTTTGTGTTTTCCTGGAAGTCCCGATGTTCGTCTCAGAGGGAAGCCAATCACCATCACTCTCTCTCTCTCTGATATATACATTTATTAGATTACTTATTTGATTATGTGTTTACTTATTTATCTTTTTTACTTATTTACCACTCGCATCATATTAGCGTCAAGAGATGAGGTTATAACGTAAGCAAATTAAGTTTCATATTTTAACGATGTATTTTTCGAGCCTGACGTCACGTGGCAGATGAGGTGTAGTGCGTTGTGATCTTAATGGAATGCAAATGTCACGAACGATAGAAAATGGTGAGTGATCTGTTCCATTCCGCCTGTCCCCCTGAACTTATTCCCGCGTCTGTCTTCTAAATGTCGGTGTACCCTTCTCTCATAGTCTCCCCATAAAGAAAAGATTATGGATAAGTTCTTACATTCTCTCAAAAATATCAAGTTTCAGCGATCGATTATGTCTGTTTTCTTGATCTCATTACTACGTCTGTTTCTTAATCTTTGTGTGCCCTTTGCTCATAGTCCGCCTCCTAAGGAAAAAAAGAGTATTTTCTTATATTCCCTCAAAAATATCAAGTTCCAGTGATCCATTTAGTCTGTTTTCTTGATCTCATTACTACGATTGTTTCTTAATCTTTGTGTGCCCTTTGCTCATATTCCCCCTCCTAAGGAAAAAAAGAGTATTTTCTCATATTCCCTAAAAAATAACAAGTTCCAGTGATCCATTTAGACTGTTTTCTTGATTTTGTTACCACTCTTGTTCTTATTGTCTGTGCGCCTTACTCTCATCGTCCGCCCCCTAGAAAAAAAAGACGTAAGGTACTTTCTTGAACTCACTCAAAAATATCACGTCTTTTCGAATTAAAATGAAGTAGAAAAAACACAGAATAACCATATCTTCGGAAGTAGTAAAGGAGTGTTGGTTTTACTTTGTTAGCTATTTATTGTCTCGAGGAAAGAAGACAAAGAATTTAAAAACAGATAATGAAAAACTTTACTTGACTTCGAATTGAAATGAAGTAGCAAAACACAACATGATAAACATTGCCTCGGAAGTAGTAAACGTGTGTTAGTTCTGCTCCGTTAGCTGTGCATTATCACAACGAAAGAAGACAAAGAACTTAAAACAGATAATGAAAAATATCACTTGACTCTTCAAACTAAAATGAAGAAGAAAAGCATCACATAAACATTTCCTTGGAAGAAGTAAACGCATGTTGATTCTACCCGCTACTCGCTGCTCCTAAAAAAAAAAAAAAGAATCAAAAGAGGTGGCCGAAAGAGAGGTCAATTTCGGGATTAGGAAAGAATGGTCGCCTTACAAACGTCTCTCTTTTTCTCTCTCTCCCTCTAGATCAGGGGTTCCCAAACCAGGGTCGGGACCCCAAGTGGGGTCGGAATGCTCATTATGTGGGGTCATAAAGAGGTCATGGCGTCGGTGGGGTCGCTGAGGTACCCCCAAGGTCTGGGTGTACGAAATATCCAAGCAGGGATTACGAGACCATGTGAAATTCAGTGCTGTATAGTACTTGCATTGAGAATAAATAACAAGTCAAATAATGAATAATAATTGCTTCAAGCACCCTCACACGAGCCACGACTGACCGTTGAATCCCCCTCTCCCTCACTCCCTTACTACCCTCCCCGCTCTTATTACATCTCGTGGAATTCGCGGAATCTAAATTTCGTTTTATCTCCCTATTTACTAATTTATTCCAAAAATTTTACATCATCATTATCGTCAGCACCCGTAGAACTTTGGTATATATGTAAAAGAATCCTCACTTCCTTGGGTTTTGATAACTGATGAAATTAAATTCACATAACAAATCAACCTCTGTGCAGGAGTGAGAGCACTCACTTGAGCTGCCACCCCCGCAATTTTATGTGGTGTCTTACAAGGGCCGCTTTCACAGTCACTTTGCTTGTTTTGATCGTTACCAATGGTCGCGATCGACGCTATAGTTTTCCACGTGAAACTGGCCTATGGGGTAGTGGCAGCTGCAGAGGAAGCGAGAGGTGTTGAGTGTGTGTGGTAAGGTGCGGGGCTAGGCTAACCCCGCAGCCGCCACTACCCTATCGGCTAGTTTTGGAAATACTATAGCGGCGATCGCCGCCATTGGCAACGATCAAAACAAACAAAATGACTGAAAGCGGCCCTTGTGCAAGAGTGAGCAATCTCCCCCCCCCCTTGTTAGTGTGGTAAGATGGTGCAATGCTATGATACGTATTGCGCAGCAAAGGAGGCATCACATTGGGAAGAGAAGTGATGATGTTGCGTTACTCTTGAAAATACTTTATTTACATTGCTAATTAATAACATTAATTGAAATATATTTAGTAATACGAGTACAATTCCTTTTCCAGCGGCCAGCCATTATGGAGAGGTTTTTAAAGACACCATCTGAAACTTCCACCAAGAAACGGAAACACTCAATTAATCCATCATTCCTCGACCAAAAATTCACAATAGTGCTGTAAATGTAGAAATAAACATAAAAACTTGGGATATATATATATATATATATATATATATATATATATATATATATATATATATATATATATATATATATACACACACACACACACACACACACACACACTTGGGGTCGCACTGAACAGTTGAAAGTGCTGAATGGGGTCGTGCTAGGAAAAGCTTGGGAACTCCTGCTCTAGATAATTGCGTACGGTGCAGGACGAAAAGTGAAGAGAGGAGAGTAGTATGAGAAGAGTATATACCTGACATCCTTACATAGAATAGCCTACCAAGAAGAAAATGGAAGAGAATGGAAGGGAAGAGAAGTGAAGGGAAGAGAATGAGAAGAGAAAGAGAAGAGAGAGAGAGAGAGAGAGAGAGAGAGAGAGAGAGAGAGAGAGAGAGAGAGAGAGAGAGAGAGAATTGGATAGATGAAATATAACGTGAGAGAATGAAGATGCATGAGAGGGGAATAATGCATGAAGAGGAGGAGTAGGAGTAGGAGGAGGAGGAGGAGAAAGAAGAAGAGGAAGAGGAGGATGAAAGGTAAGAAAGACAAAAGCCACACACACACACACACACACACACACACACACTACACGTCACCCAAGACAATGCAACACTTGATCTATTAACAGGTCACGAACAGGTAGGCGACAGGTAAACGCTCGTAGCACAATCAGGTTCTCATGGAGTATTGTTGTGACTAGGGGGGAGGAGGAGGGTGGGGGGTGGGGGGGGGGGAAGGAGTAGGTAGGGGGAGGTAAATCTGTAATGAATGGGACACCTAATCAATCAAGGCGGACAGGTGGATTGACAATTAGTAGTGAATCCAGTTGCGTCCCATCACAGGCGGCGCTGCGAACTTGTTACAACTTGGCGTTAAAGGCAAACTGTGAACTGTTGAACTATGTCAGTCTTAGATCAGCGGGGGGTGGGGGGGTAGAGAGAGAGAGAGAGAGAGAGAGAGAGAGAGAGAGAGAGAGAGAGAGAGAGAGAGAGAGAGAGAGAGAGAGAGAGAGAGAGAGAGAGACAGTATTTTCATACGGATAAAGAGATGACGAGCCACCATCTAGCAGAATTAAGTTGACTCCTTCATATATTTACTTTCTTATTTCCCCAAGCGGATCTCTTCCACCTACTAACTCGAAATAAAGGTCACTGTATCTTGCCTGTAATCACCGTGAGGCAGATGGGACAGCCGCCTCGTCTGGCATCTCCTCTCCCCCTCCCCTCCTTTCGCAGCCTCCTCAATCCGCCCCATTTTTAGAGGAGCATGCCCCCGGACCCCCTTAACATGACTGTGTTCGCCTCGTCTTAGCCTCCTTACGGGCCCACTTATACCTCCCGAGTCAAACCGTCATGTAGCTAAAAAGGACAAAAACATGATCTCCACTGTTTTCTTTGTATAGGATGAGGGTGTTGCTATTTATCCTTCGGTCTTTTTTGTTAAGTTCTTGATGTGCCTCCTCTTACCGTAAAGCCAGACGTAAATAGAAAATGTGCTCTGCTTAGGAAGTTACAATCGTGCTAAACGTAATATATAGAGAATGAAAAGAAACATAGCTGAAGTAACAGAAATAATCGTCGTCATAACTAATAAACTGGTCACATTTATCGGTACGGGACTGCAAATATGTATATAGTGTCCAGATGTCAACAGTACTCGTTAATCTTGTTGGTACCACGGTTGAGGGGTCAAGGAAGGCAGTAGCAAGTTCCATGTATGAGTGAGGGCGTGGAGGAGGAGGCCGAGGGAACAGTAATCTGTCTCCCGCGAGGGGCGAAGAAACCAATTAAAGTTTTCTAATAAGCAGCGGAAGCAGCTCACAGCCCCTCAACTTTCTCATATGTGTGTTTGTTTGTTTGTTTGTTTGTGTGTGTGTGTGTGTGTATGTGTGTGTGTGTGTGTGTGTGTGTGTGTGTGTGTGTGTGTGTAACGTCTTTCTAATTTCTCCGCTCCCCCCACCCCCCCTTTCACCCTCCGCTTCTCCAGTCCCTCACCCCGCTCTCTTCGCCGCACCGCCCCCCCCGACCCTCCCGTCCCCCCTTAAGTGGTTCGATGAAAGATGGAGTCTCTCGGATCATTTAATTTCCACACAAGTTGATACGTGGCCGCATAATTTTTCCCTTCAACTCCTCGACAAACTTTTGCGGCGGGTACTTTTAGTGGCCCCGAGCGACATGGAAAGTTAAGGTCGCGGCGTCTGATGGTTATATACCGAAGGGGGATGCCGGGAAAGGGGGCGTCTGATAGCTATATAAGAAAGGGGATGGCGGGGAAGGGGGCGTCTGATAGTTATACACAGAAGGGAGATGCCGGGGAAGGGGGCGTCTGATAGTTATACACAGAAGGGATATGCCGGGGAAGGGGGCGTCTGATAGTTATACACAGAAGGGAGATGCCGGGGAAGGGGGCGTCTGATAGTTATACAGAAGGGAAGAGGCGTCTGATAGTTATACACAGAAGGGATATGCCGGGGAAGGGGGCGTCTGATAGTTATACACAGAAGGGAGATGCCGGGGAAGGGGGCGTCTGTTGGTTATATAATGGAGATGTCGGGGAAAGGGAGATGCATTAGGGTCAAAGTCTTAAACATATCGGGGTCCAAGTACACACACAATAGACAAGACTTTCGTATGGGTTTTGGGCATTTCCAGGGGTATCTTTATGTCACTGGTAATAGTTTGACCGTTCATCTATAACGTTATTGTGAAAAAAAACCCACTCATTAAAACTCGACTAATCCCCTTTTCGGCCTGTGGTAATAATTGATGTGAAGGCTTTCGTACGGGTTTTGAGGTTTTCCAGGGGTAGTTTTACGACATTGATAGCAGCTTGACCGTTCTTCTATAACGTTATTATGAAAAAACCACTTATTAAAACTCCATTAATCCCCCTTTCAGCCTTTGGTAACAGTTGATATGGGAAGCGCAGGAGGCGTCTGAGAATCCCGCCCTTACGTACTAGTCTTCGGGATGTTTTTGGCTGAAGAAAGACTCAGATCGATGCTGCTACTTGATATCGACAATGTGTGATGAATGGTAGTCGTATTTATCGATTCGGTTTAGGGCCAACGAGCGCCGCGATGGGTCTGCCGAAGGAAGACTCTCAGATCGATGATGGGACTTGATTTGGATTAAGTGTGATGAACGGGACTCATATTTATCGAATCTCTTCCTCTGGTTAAAAACGGCGCACGAGGGAGGAGTGATTTTGGGGATGTTCGTGATTCTTCTTCTCCTTCTCTTAATCGTCTCCTTTCCTCTTCCTTTTCTTCCATGTCCCCTTCGCTGTTAGTCTCTCCATTCCTTCCCTTTCCTTCCCTTCCCTGGCCTTGAATTACCTAGCTTCCATTCCCTTCCCTTCCCTTGTCTTGCCTTTCCTTTCCTTGCCTTGCCTTGCCTTGCCTTGCCTTGCCTTGCCTTGCCTTGTCTTGCCTTACCTTCCATACCTTCCCTTCCCTTGCCTTGCCTTGCCTTGCCTTGCCTTACCTTCCATACCCTTCCCTTCCCTTGCCTTGCCTTGCCTTGCCTTGCCTTGCCTTCCGTTCCCTTCCGTTTCAGTCTCTTCCCATCCTTTCCTTTCCCTTCACTCCTCTAATCTTCCCTTCCCTTTCTTTGCCTTGCCTTGCCTTTTCTTACATCGTCTTGCTTTCCCTTCCTTCCCCGCCTGCACACGAGGGAAAAGTGATATGGGGACGTTGGTAATTCTTCCCGTCCCTTTTCTTCTCCCATTCCCCCTTCGCTTTTAATATCTGTCCCACCGCTCCCATTCTGCTCCCCTTTCTTCCTCTTCCCCTTCCTGCCCCTTCATTCTCCCTTCCTCTCCCTTTTCTCTTATGCCCCCCTTCGCTTTTAATCTCTGTCCCATCGCTCCCATTCTGCTCCCCTCCCCGTCCTTTCCGTCCTCCTCCCCCTTGCCCCCCCCGAGTTCCCCTTACTCCCCTGCTGGTCCTTCATCCCCGCGGTATCATTGGGCGATTAGTTGTTGTCAAATAAGACTCAGGTGTGTATTTTCCTGCCGCCTCTCAACAATCATTCGGGGAGGAGGAAGAGGAGGAGGAGGAGGAGGAGGGATTGGAGGAGGAGAAGGAGGAGGAAGAGGGAATCGGAGACGGAGACGAAGAGGGAGAGGGAGAGGAAGTGGGAAAGGAAAATGAGGAAGAGAAGAAGGAAGAGGAAGAAGGGAAAAAGGAACAGGAAGGGGAAGAGGAAGTGGAAGAGGAAGAGGAAGAGGAAGAAAAGGAGGAGTAGGAGGAAGGCGCATAGAAGCGAAACAGTTGAAGGGAGGCGGGATTGAGCACTGAAGGGATGAAAGAATGGTGAGGAAATGAAGATTGAATAGGAGGAGGCGTGGAGGGAAGGGATGACAGGAGAAGTGGAGGAGGCGTGGAGAGGTGGGGAGGAGGCGTAGAGAGGTGGAGAGGTGGAGGAGGGGTGAAGAGAAGGGATGACAGGGGAATGGAGAGGCGGAGGAAGTGGAGGAGGTGTGGAGAGGTGTGGAGGAGGCGTAGAGAGGTGAAGGAGGGGTGAAGGGAAGGGAGGCAGGGGAATGGAGAGGCGGAGGAGAGGATGAGAAGGTTGGGGAATGAATAAGAAAAGAATGAGGAAGTAAGAAATGGCGTTCGAGCGATGACATATTATTGGCATTTCCGATTTTCTTTTCTTTACCTTTTTTTTAATTTGTAAAGTAAAACTGATCTTCCTTTTCCCTTGAGGTGTTTGGTTGTTAATTCCTAAATGTCACCTAATGCAATAAACTCTCCCTCCGTCCCACTCAAAACCAGAAGGAAGAGGAGGAGGAAGACTTTTTAATATGACAGTCACTTCTATGTCACCTCTCTTCCTGCCTCTCCTGGTCTTCTTACTCTGCTTCCGTCACCTACTTCGCCTCATCTCACTTCTTCTCGCCTTGCTATGCCTCGTGTCTCCTCTGCCTTGCTTTCCAAATCGCCCCTTCCCTTTACCATACCTGCCCCTTCCTGCCCTGATATGCTTCGCCCTTCCTCTTTATTCTGCCCTTCCTTGTCCTCCCCATCATCGCCTACCTCCTCTCCTTGCCTTCCTGCCCTCTCTTTGCCTCCCTTCTTACCTTCTCTGCCTCTTCGTGCCCTATTATGCTTCCCTCTTCCTCTTTATTCTGCCCTTCCTTGTCCTCGCCTTCATTGCCTACCTCCTCTCCTTGCCTTCCTGCCTTCTCTTTGCCTCCCTTCTTACCTTCCCTCCCTCATCTTCGCCCTGACATGCCTCCTCTCTCCCACCCTGCCCAGTCTTCATGCACCTCCGCTCACCAAACCTCGTCTCTCCTTATATTTCCATTTCCCTTCTCGCCCCTCATACTCTCCCTAACTCACCTCTATTGCCTACCTCACCCTTGTCCTCCCCCTTCTTTCCCCTCTCCCCCAATGCCTCACCTACTCTCGCTTTTCCCGTCCTCCTTTCCATTCCTTCCCCGTCGTGTCCTGCAGTGCCTCTGTGTCGTGTTCGTCGTGTGTTGTGTGTCGGTAAAAGCTGCAGGAACAACGGTAACGGAGGTTGTCTTTCCTTGCCTTGCCTTGCCTTCCCTTCCCTTATCCTGCATGCCCTTCCCTTCCCTTCCCTTCCCTTCCCTAACTTTCCCTTCCCTTCCCTTCCCCCACCTTGCATAATCTTCCCTTCCCTTCCCTTCCCTTCCCTTCCCTTCCCTTCCCTCACCTTGCATTACTTTCCCTTCCCTTCCCTTTACTCACCCTGTATTACCTTCCCTTTCCTTCCCTTCCCTTGCCTTGCCTTGCCTTGTCTTGTCTTGTCTTGTCATGCCTTCCCTCGCCTTGCCTTTCCATTCCTTCCCTTTCCTTCCCTTCCCTTGCCTTGCCTTTCCATTCCTTCCCTTTTCTTCCCTTCCCTTGCCTTGCCTTGCCTTGCCTTGTCTTGTCTTGTCATGCCTTCCCTCGCCTTGCCTTTCCATTCCTTCCCTTTCCTTCCCTTCCCTCGCCTTGTATTCCCTTCCATTCCCTTCCCTTCCCTTTCCTTACCTTGCCTTGCCTTGCCTTGCCTTGCCTTGCCTTGCCTTCTGATCCCTTCCCTTTCAGTCTCTTTCCTCCCTTCCTTTCCTTTCCCTTCATTCCCCTAATCTTCCCTTCCCTTCCTTTGCCTTGCCTTGCCTTTCCTTACATAATCTTGCTTTCCCTTCCCTTCCCTCCCCTTGCTTCCCCTTTCCTCCCTTTGCCTTGCCTTCCCGTGCCTTTCTTTCCTGTCCCATCCCATCCCATCCCATCCTATCCCATCCCTTCCTTTTCCTCCCCTCCCCTCCCCTCCCCTCCCCTCCCTTCCCTTCCCTTGCCTTGCCTTCCCTTTCCTTGCTTGTCTTGCCTTGGAGTGGGCGACGCGAGGGAGGGAGCGAGGGCGGGCGTGCGGCGGCCACAAATAGCTCTGCTTAGCGCCAGCAAGATCCGAGGGTGAGTATTCCTCGATATTGAGCGCGAGGACTCGATGGCACGATCACGTATGATGCCCTGGGGATTGCGGGGAGGCTGCGTTCAGGAGGAGGAGGTGGAGGTGGAGAAAGAGAAGGAGGAGGAGGAGGAGGAGCGTGCGGGGATCCAGGGACGCTTTTCAAGGAGTCGAGGAGCGTGTTAGAAGGACCGACAAAGGGGAGGCTGACGATGATGTAGATGTTGAAGATGATGTGTCTGGCCTCTTCATCTTCATAGTCTTCCTTCTTTCCTCCTCTTCCTCGCTCTTGGTATTCTTTCTCACGTTTCTCTCCTCTTTTCTGTTCCCTTTTTCTTTCTCTTATTCGTTTCTAATTCTCTTTATTCTTTCCTTTCCTTTTCCTAATCCATTTTTTTTCTTTTCTCTTGTTTTTAGTATTCTCTTTCTTTTCTGAATCCGTTTTTAATTTTTTTTAATCCCCGGTTTGGCTTTCTCTTTTTTTCGTTTTCCTGTTCCAGTTTCTTTTTTTTTTTAATTTCACGTTTGCAGCCTCCCCTCCCCTCTCTTCCTTTTCTCATTCCATTTTCCTTTTTTTTCTTCTTATTCCTCGTTTTTAGCCTTCTCTCATCTCTGCTTTTTTCTGTTTCATGCCCACAACTTTCTTTTTCCTCCTCTTCCTTCTCAATTTCTCCTTCTTCTCCTCCTGCCAATTTTCTTTTCTTCCTCCTCTTATCACTCTTATTTTCTTGTCCATTTTATTCTTGTCCCGCCCAATCAAAATATATATATTTTTTATCTTTATCAACTTTCCCTATTATCATACTTTTTTCTATTTTTCCTTATATTCTTGTAAAGTCTTTTATTATTCTCTTCTCGCCTCTATGACTGTTATCAGCATCAGCGTCATCACCACTACCACCACCACTACTACCACCACCACCAACAACAACAACAACAGCAAAACCACCACAACCATCACTAAATCACCAACACCATCACCTCCTCCTGTCACCAGCATTTTTTTTTAAGACAGAGGAGACAGGCTAATAGGGAAGCAAATTAAAAACGAAAATGAAAAAATAAATAAAACGAAACCAACTGCTCCTACAAAAAGGATATATAAATGAGGTAAAAAAGTGATTAAAATAGGTTTGTGAGGCGTCTTCATACACCATTCCTGAAAGTATGTAAGTAAAGGAAGAAACACAGATGAAGGAAGGCTGTGAAAGTAGTAAAAAAGTAAGTACTCCTGAAGTCCTGCATTAGGGAGTTGTTAAGCATATACGAGCTAGGGTTGGAAGTCTTGTGCTGTGAGGCTGCATGGAGACATTCAGTTAGGAAGTTCAGAGAAAAAAAAACATTCTATAAGCTGCCGTTGTTTTTCGAGTTGGTAATAACTGACATGTCACTGTAAGGGAGATCTTGAAATATGGCCGTTTGTCCTGCAATTGACTAGTAATGACTGCGGGTACTGCTGCTGGTTCTGCTTCTGGTGTCGCTGCGGCTGCTGTTTCTACTGCTGCTACTGACGATGATGTTGATGGTTCAGCTTGGCAAGAGTCATATCACCCCTGTTTCAATAACGATGTTGAAGTCAATGTTCAGGTGAATGGATTGGTTTCGCTGAAAGTCCCTTTTGTCAGCAGTCACTGTTCTGTCCTTTATTGAATATCTTTCTCTATCAGCTTCCTGTTCCCTCGTACTTCAAAAATAAAGTCCACTTCCCATTCGAGTGTCCTTGAATTTCGTGTCAGGAAAGTTTTTGCGCATTTACTTTTACGGCGACACGTTTTTGAAGCTCCGTGTTTTTTTCCAGGGAGGCGGTACATATTTTTGGGGTCGTGTGTGTTCTTGACTTTCTCGTATCCTGTTACCTGCCGGGACAGTCACAGGTGTACTTTTGCTGCAGTGCAGTTTTTGTCCGCATAAAAATAACAGAACAGTTTTTCTTTTAGTATCGAATGTGTTTTAGACTTACACGTTTCAGTTAGCTGTACGGAAGGTCTGCACTCGTTTGCAGTGGTACCCTTTGTGAGGTATATCCACGGATAGTCGCAGTAAAGAGGTGGAAGGGGAGGGGGGGGGGGAGGAAAGATGAGCAGAGGGCAGGGTAGGACGCGACATGGCGGTGTGAGGACGAACAAGATGACTGCAGTGTTTCCGTCAGCTGCAAGAGGACCCTGGAATAGTAAGCATTGAGTGATATAAGCGCAGGGCAGGACAGAACGGTGCAGGCTTGGACAGGACAAGATAGGAAAGGGCAGGACAGGACAAGGTAGAGCAGGGCGTGGTCTTGACAGGGTAGTACAGGTCATAGCAGGGCAAGGCATGGAAGGGCAGGGCGGGACAATGCGGCCAGGGTGGGACAGAGCAGGGGTGGGTGGGATCGCAAGGCCTAACCAACTGGTGGACTGCAGTGCCTCTATGCCTGTCGGTGCTGGCGGCGGAGAGGAGCCAGAGCGCGCGGGCGTAAAACATAACTGTAATCCCGTGACCTGTGGTGCTGACCTTGGACTCCTGCGCTGATCCACCTGACCCGCTGATGCTGTGTCGTGTAGGGGAGGGGAAGTGTGGTGGTGGTTGCGATATCGTCACCTTCGTAAACAAAGCGCCTAAGTCATTATTTTCTACTTTACAAGAAATCAGAAAAAAAAACTGTCATTATCTCATTTGGCTTTAGATTGAGACAGAAAGGAGAAGGCCAATTCTAGATCACTCAAACCCTGAATGACGAAGGCAACTATACAAAAATGGGCGTCACGTGTTGAAAAATTGATGTAGACAAAAACCTGGAAATCTCTGAAAAATGACTTAGGTGATTATTTTATGAGGGTGACGATATACTGTGCAGGATAAGGAGTGATGAGGGTGGTGATAGGGAACGATAGGGAATGAGAGGAATAATTATGGTGATGAGGGGTGAGGGTGGTGGTGGGAGGGTTGCTATATACGGTGGACGGTAATGAGAAAAAAGGTGGTGGTTGGGAGGTAAGGGATGATTGGGATGATTATAGTGATTATGGTGGTGGTGAAGGTGATTGGTAATGAGAGTGATAAGAATGGAGGTGGTGACGTTGATAATGAGTGGTGGTGGTGGTGGTGATGGTGGTGGTGTTGATAATGATGATGGTGGGTCTTAGAATTGATGCAACAACTTAAAACAGCGCTGTGGTAAAGAAAATTCATCCCGTAAACGAGTAATAATTAGTAGTAAAAGTGAGATTCTGAAGTAACAAAATAGTCTCAAAAATACCTTAAGATTACCTAAATAACAAATAAATGGGAAAAAAAAGTATTCTGCCTAGGGTCAAGCGACTGAACTGACTGACTGACTGGCTATCTGGGTGGCTTGGTGACTGGGAGATTGACTGGCTGATTTACTGAATGACTAACTACTTGGGTGACTGACTGACTGGGTGATTGGCTGACTGACTGCCTGACTGATTAGGTGACTGACGACTGCCTGGGTGACTGGGTGGCTGGTGGCAGACGGTCTGGTGGTGAAGGTGTGGCCTGAAGCAATATATTGTCCACCTCTTGCGTTCAGAGGCAGACAGGCGGGCAGACAAGCAGGCAGGCGGGTGGAGAGGGAGGGAGGAAGGAGAAAAGTGAAAGGAAGAAAGATGGAATGAGGAAAGAAGGAAGGGAGGAAAGAAGGAGGATGGGAATGGGGACAGGGAGGAGGGAGGGAAAAAGGACGGCTTTAAGAGGGAGGGAAGGAGGGAGGGATGTAGGAAAGAAAGGAGGTCTAAGGAAAGAGAAAGGGAAAGGGGAAGGTCTAGGGAATGCATCGGGCAGGCAAAATGGAAGGAAGGAAGGAAGGAAGGAAAGCAGGCAGGGAGGAGGTACAGTAATGGGGAATGGCGGGGTGGCTGAAGGAAAGGAGAATGTTCAAGAATAGAGGGAGGGAGGAAGTGAGGAAGGGAGGCAGGGAGTTAGCAAGATGAGAAGGCTTCAGCTTGTGCCCCTCCACTGAATGCGTACAAACAGAAGAATGCGGAAACAGAAAACCCTAAATCTTTGTGTCAAAACGGCGCCATTACACTGAACCGGAAAGCAAAAAAACAAAAAACAAAAAAATGCAAAAAAAAAAAACTTTCTCTGAACAATAAACGAAGGCGAGAGAGAGAGAGAGAGAGAGAGAGAG